>NC_081225.1:2099471-2110496 GCF_902713425.1 Acipenser ruthenus | reverse complement strand
AAAACTGTAAATAGGGCCTACTGTATGAGTACATCTACTATTTCTGTGCCAGCTACCCAACTCCAGCAGCCTTTAGGACTAGAAACGTTTTGTTTTCACTCAACTAAACTAAACTGTAAGCGTGCAGTGCAGTGAAACTTTTCAGATCTCCCCCTTTTTTCCTCTTTTCCTTTGACAAGCGTTTTGTCGAGCCTCCCTATCATAATGTCTATTATTATCATAACGCCAGAACGCCTATTATAATTACACGGTTTTATTTTTTTAATGATATTTTTATTGATAATTATACGATTTTAAACCATCAAAAATAAAACCTGCCAAACCTCTGGAACCTCCAAATAAAAAGAAACTCAAACCTGAATGTCACAAAAAAGGAAAAGCCTAAAAAAAAAAAGAATTGTGTAATTTAATTGTGTACCAAGTTAGCTACAGTAAAAAAATTAAATCATATACCGGTAGTTTTAATTAAACACACACACACACACATATATATATATATATATATAGGAGGAGGCTGTGTGGTCCAGTGGTTAAAGAAAAGGGCGGGTAACCAGGAGGTCCCCAGTTCAAATCCCACCTCAGCCACTGACTCACTGTGTGACCCTGAGCAAGTCACTTAACCTCCTTGTGCTCCGTCTTTCGGGTGAGATGTAATTGTAAGTGACTCTGCGGCTGATGCATAGTTCACACACCCTAGTCTCTGTAAGTCGCCTTGGATAAAGGCGTCTGCTAAATAAACAAATAATAATAATATATACATTATATATATATATATATATATATATATATATATATATATATATATATATATATATATATTCACAGTGTACAGTAAAGTGTAAAATGCAGCAGCATTATTGATTGTGTGTTACCGGATAAGCTCAAGCAAAAAGAAAGTGTGCTGCAGGTATTCATTTGATTTGTGTGTCAGGCCTACTGTACAGATTTATTACATTTTTTTAAAAAAATCATATAACTCATGTCTCCAGACACGTCCGGTTTAGCGAGGGACTACTGATTATGAAAACCTTTTTGATAGAAAAATATTTTATTTGGGGGTGAAGGTTGGGGGCCCACTGGAGGTCCATTGCCCCCGGAGCCCACAAAACCTTGCCGCCACCCTGATAATAGCCAGTGCCATGTTAACTAATTAAGAAGTTACTGAGTCGAAGAGGGGAAAGAAAAGCCAAACTCGCGCCACCAGTAGATTGTATTCTCTTTCTGAGCTGGTACAACTCTAAAAGGATACTTGCTATTACTTATGAACGGAGCTTGACTGAATGGCCCAATAAACAATTTAGAACACTGTGAGCACTGGTTTATGAAAACCTTTTTTTATTTTCTTTATAGTAATGTGTGAATCTAAAACTGAGAATGCATTGCTATAAAGACAGGCGTTACAATTTACTTAACGTGTTGGGAATCGGAGACCTTCTCCGTGGAAGTCCAGAGTTGCACCTGTGGTTGATTCACGCATCTGTCTTTTGGAGTTTTACTTCTTTGAAGTTGGAGTTTTACTTAAGCGTACTTGTATGCAAGTTCCTAGTTGGCGACTGAAACAGAAAAACAGAACGCGTAAGAAATGCTTATAAAACCTGAGAATGTAAGCCCTGTTCACTCTTGAATATTACTGAAACTCATCAAGGGAGTCATCACTCTTCCAGTAACCACTGCAACAATTAGCGTCTGGTTTCTCTTCTAAGTTTGGTTAAAACCTATTTATGAACTTCCATGAGCAATCCTCGTCTGAGTGATCTGCTCGTAATGGCAACTGAAAAATCGCTGATAAAATAAATAAATAAATAAAATAAAATAAAAAAAAAAACTTGATTTTGATGTCCTGGTTGATATCTGTGAAAAAAATGAAGCCTAGACGATATCCACTGGTTCACTAGGTTTATTCATGCAATGCAAGTTTTTTTTTTTTTTTATCTGTTAAGTTTGTTGCAGAGTTTTATAATTATGAAGAGGAACCCCAAATGCATTATCCCCCCCCCCCCCCCCCCCAGCTTTTTGTGAAGTGACACCCTGATTATGTGTATAATTTTCATACTCTGTGCAGCTTCAGAACCCTGTGTTCTGGCCGGGTTTATTTATACAGCTGTTTATTGCACGGAATGGGTAATTAAAGGTGGGCTCGGTGGGTTTTTTTCATCAGTGTTACGTTGTTGTCACTTACATGTATAATGTGTATCATTTTTGTCGTCTTTGCACCATCAGAACCGACTGTTCCGGGAGTTTTTTGGTGATAAAAAGAGGGTTCTGGGTCGGAACGGGTTAATGACAGGGCGTTATTAATCGGTTTTGATTGCTAAAATGTTCCCCTCACGTGTGTGTAACTTCCTATGCTTAGTTTTAATGCAATTGAATTAATTAAAGTAGCGTTCCGTTGAATCTCGTTCCGCGTTTTACCCCATCCCGACATTCCTTCCTGTCAATGCAGCGTTTACAAGGCTGTAAGATAATTATCAAGGGCAGGAGGCAGGCCGTTTAGCTGGTTAATACCGAGCATTTGAAAAAACAAAAACTTTTCAGCGTAAGGTTGCGCTGTACAGTACAGACAGAATCTAAAAAGCTGCAGTGCTGTCAATGTTAAGAAATTCATTATTTGGGAAAAATACCAATTGTAAAGCAGTAAGAAATAAAGAAATACTGCGATATTAAATCATGTTTTGTTTTTCACAGCACCAGAGAAGCTGAAATATTTCGTATAATATTAACTCAACCCAATATTAAAGTTTCACCCCCACTAGTATGCTGCACATTAACCATGATTTACTCATTCTGTATGCTAACTTAGATTGTGTTAGATTGAGAAGCTAACATCCTCTAAATATTTGTAATCTAATACTGGAATCAAATTGCATTTAGAAACTATGGCAGGGGATACATCGATTCCCTGCACTGTGAAAAACAAAACGTGATTTAATATCTCAGCATGTCTTTAGTTCTTTCTGCGTTACATTTTGTATGTTTCCCAAATGAGATTTGGCATCCCCTGTCAGTTTATTTTTAAATTTGAGAAGATGGGATGTCAAATTTTATAGAATACCAGCTATAATATTTGGCATCCCCCCCTTGAGAACACAGGGGATACCAAATATTATGGCTTACTCGCTATAATATTTGGCATCCCAGTGTGCTTTCGTAAGCACAGCAATAGCGGAGAAAATGCGCGTTCACGGCCACACACAGGCAGACTTCTATTAAAGAAATATGCGCATTCTCCAAATCAATCTAGAGAGATCTGCGCAAGCGCGACATGTTGGTGATTGCTCGGGGATGCAAGATATCGAGGGGGTACAGGATTCATCATAACACCGGGATAGAGACATATGTTTGACATCGAGGGGTTCTTTGAAATAAGTGTCTGTGGCACAGTGGTTAACAGTGTGCAGGTGCAGGTGATCAATAATCAGACAAACAACGATACTCCAGGTGCAATGAAGGATTCATTGCTGTATAATTGAACGCCTGATGGCTAGCCGCAGTAAACGATATAACAATGTTAATGAAGCAATACAGCGGCGTGTAGGCCTATTGCGTATTTATAATCCGCGCGTTTGCCCCGAAATAATACCGTCCCGTTTCAGTTCACCCACACGCAACACAAATACAAACACCAGTCCACGTGCGTGCTCTAAACTGTGATTCTGTCTATTGCCTTTATCACTGAAGATGCCATTTGGTTTGATCATTCAAGAGATGGCAATATGCCTGCGTCATAATGGGAGACAGGGAATGAATCAAAACAGCGTTTCAAAATCGTTTTTGAATTACTGTTGCATACAATGACGTTTAAAAACTGAACAGTTTTTTTTTTTTAATAATAACAGAAACGCAACAATCTCAGAGCGATCCCGTGGATTTCAGTTTCATTTTCTTCTAGAGTTTCTATTTGTGGTAGTCACGTGCTTTTGTTAATTTCGGGTCTTTAAATGTTTATATTTTGCCGTTTCTAACTACATAAGAACATAAGAAAGTTTACAAACGAGAGGAGGCCATTCAGCCCATTCAGCCAGGGCAGCAGTGTGGAGTAGTGGTTAGGGCTCTGGACTCTTGACCAGGGGGTCGTGGGTTCAATCCCCGGTGGGGACACTGCTGCTGTACCCTTGAGCAAGGTACTTTACCTAGATTGCTCCAGTAAAAACCCAACTGTATAATTGGGTAATTGTATGTAAAAATAATGTGATATCTTGTAACCATTGTAAGTTGCCCTGGATAAGGGTGTCTGCTAAGAAATAAATAATAATAATAATAATAATCTTGCTCGTTAGGTTGTTAGTAGCTTATTGATCCCAGAATCTCATCAAGCAGCTTCTTGAAGGATCCCAGGGTGTCGGCTTCAACAACATTACTGGGGAGTTGGTTCCAGACCCTCACAATTCTCTGTGTAAAAAAGTGACTCCTATTTTCTGTTCTGAATGCCCCTTTATCTAATCTCCATTTGTTTCTTTTTTCAGGTCAAAGAAGCCGCCTGGCTCGACATTGTCTATACCTTTTAGGATTTTGAATGTTTGAATCAGATCGCCGCGTAGTCTTCTTTGTTCAAGACTGAATAGATTCAATTCTTTTAACCTGTCTGCATACGACATACCTTTTAAACCCAGGATAATTCTGGGTGCTCTTCTTTGCACTCTTTCTAGAGCAGCAATATCCTTTTTGTAACGAGGTGATTGAACTGAACACAATATTCTAGGTGAGGTCTTACTAATGCATTGTACAGTTTTAACATTACTTCCCTTGATTTAAATTCAACACTCCTCACATTATATCCGAGCATCTTGTTGGCCTTTTTTATAGCTTCCCCACATTGTCCAGAGGAAGACATTTCTGAGTCAACATTAACTAGGTCTTTTTCATAGTTCCCTTCTTCAATTTCAGTATCTCCTATATGATATTTATAATGCACATTTTTATTGCCTGCATGCAATACTTTACACTTTTCTCTATTAAGGTATATACATGTTCATACCTTGTTTACATCACCGTGAAATGTAAGCTTGCAGTAGCTAAAACGATAGGTTACCTGAAAGAGAAGATGACCGCCAAATGGAATACTTTTGGGAAAGTATACCAGCGCCGTCTTGAGGGAGAATGAGCGGACAGCACCTGAGGGACATCTCGCTACCACCATCTAGTGTTGGTGGTGTGAGCGTGCAACCTCAAGGACCCTAGTGCCTATTAAAGCCATAGGGGGATCTACGACATTAAGTCGGTAGAACCTGGTAAAGGTATGCGGAATGGTCCAGCTAGCCGCAGTACATATATCAGTCAATGAGGCACCTCTGAAGAGGGCCCATGACGTATCCACACCTCTGGTTGAGTGTGCAGCCACCCTCCCAGGTGGGGGTAAGCCGGCACTCAGCCCAGGGCTTGCTCTTGGAACCCCGACATTTTCAATAAGGTGCCCGAGACTGCATGTCGCTCTGAAGCTAGCGGCTTGGGAAGGGTAACACAGCGCAGCATGTCGTCCAGGTAGGCCACGTAAGCCTTTTTCAGGTGGGCTTCTGCATTGGCCGTTAGAGCATACAGGATCCTTGGATAGACCTCCTACTTGGAGGGCTCGCACTAGGGCCGCTATGGTGGAGTCCACCGGGGGGAACCGTACCGCCTCTGCTCCCTCCATGGAGGCAAGTGTGGCGGCTGAGGCCGGGTGTTGCCAAGAGGATTTGACCTCCAGGAAGTCCAGGAACACTGGAAAGGGCTGGGGGTCGAAGTCTGCGCTGGTCTGTAAACAGACCTGCACTGCTCAGAACCTGCCTTCCAGGGTACCTGCAGGAAGTTGGTGGCCCTTTCCATCAGTGCCTGAACCGAGCTCGAGGGCACTGGAATCTCAGGGTCCGAGGCGAGCTCGGAGCTGGGGGCCGTTACCTGAGTCAGGTCTGGGTCCTGAGTCTCCGTCCGCAAGAAGGACTCCTCATCCCAAGAAGCCGCTAAGGCGAGCGCATCGTGTACCTCCTCGCTCATCACCACGTCCTGGTGCTCAACCTCTGTAGCAACCACTGGCGAAGCCGGGGATTAGGTCGGCCAGGGTGTCCTCGGCTCACCGCGCACCAGCGACCCCTGTAGTCTGGCCGGGCGCCTGCGGGCTTGCCTGTAAGCTGCCCGAGAGCTGCGTTGTCCTCCGACGCTGTAGCTCTTGGGTGGCTGCATGGTGAGTCCGCAGTGTGAAAGAAAGCGGTCGGCTGAGCTTCAGAAAAAGTGGTAGCGGTGAGCTGAGCTTCAAAATAATAATTTATAACGACTAAATTTATGGGAAATAAAAAGAAATATTCACAACTGGTCAATGAATATGGAAGTGCAAACCAACGTTTGCCACTGTCTGATAAACTGAGTACATAGAGAGGATTTCAATTAGAGTTACTAACGCGCTGTTTTAATAGTTACAATCTTTCTTCTGGTTTTTCTCTAAGTTTGAAAACAGATGGATTACAAATGAATATTCTGATCAACCCCCCCCCCCCCACACACACACACACACACAAACACACACACACACACATTTAGTTACACCCTCGCTGACATAAATACCAAAACGTTTCGGTTACCACCTCTCAGCTGCCTCCATTAAATACCGTACATTCCCAGCGGGAGGTATTCAGCCTGGGGACTCTCAATTGTACTGCATTGTTTTATAATTACCCTTCTGTATGGAAACGGAACAAACTGTTACACGGTTACTGTGTGTAGTAGTCCTGTGCTTTAGTTTATTATTAACCGCGGTCTGTTTGGGGTGTCCCATTACCAGTACAAGGAGGCTGTGTGGTCCAGTGGTTAAAGAAAAGGGCTTGTAACCAGAAGGTCCCCGGTTCAAATCCCACCTCAGTCACTGACTCATTGTGTGACCCTGAGCAAGTCACTTAACCTCCTTGTGCTCCGTCTTTCGGGTGAGACGTTGTTGTAAGTGACTCTGCAGCTGATGCATAGTTCACACACCCGAGTCTCTGTAAGTCGCCTTGGATAAAGGCGTCTGCTAAATTAAAAAAAAAATAATAAAAAGTACAAATTCTACAGAAATAAAACACACCACCAGGGCTGAAGAAAGAGAAATACCATTGTATTGACTTAGAGGACGTGAAATGGGTGGTTATATTAAGGATGTGTTTTGTGCAGATACTGGCAGCACCAGAAATCAGCTACCTTGGTGCCAAACAATCGAGTAACACCTGTCTAAAATGAAAGCGTCATAACGAGACGAGCCGAGCCAGGTATTGCATTGCATTGTGTTGAAATGAATCACAACACAGAAACAGCGATCTCCTGAACTACCAGTGGTTCAGGTGGCGTGTCTGTTTGGGCCGTTTCGTCACACAGGTCTATTTTTTTCAGTTAATAACATGAATGGTGTTTAATAGAACCTAAACTAAACAGAAGAGCGAGTAAGGAACGCCATTGTTCTAAGAACGCATAGGATCACTCCCATCTAAGAATGCAATGTCTGGACATAAGTTCGATTCTTAATGATATGACAGGCTGCTATAAGCGTGCATACCTTCTAATAGTGGCAGTGTGTTGTGGTTTACCGCAGCGCAGGAATATATCTGCACCACCAAAACCCGTGTCAAGAATAACGAGAATGGAATCTGAGCGATTTCTGTTGTCGTCATTCAAAACATAGATGATACACAGATTTATAGAGCAACTTGAAAAACTAACTCACTGAGAATTTCAATGTCCGGTCAGGAATGATACAGAAACGATAGGCACTCGTGTGTGAAAATACCAATTCCACACACACAGATGCCGCTACTGAGCCTTCTCAGAGAGGTTTAATAATATATATATATATATTTAAAATACCCCTTTCACACTGCACGCCATTGCGCAATCTATACCGGCATAATACCGCCATACCGCTTTCACACAGCCAGAGGGATCACGTGAGCACAGCTTTCAAACCTGTCAGTCAACAACAGATCGTTTTCATGGCAACGGAAACAAAACAAAACAAAACAAACCACATAATTAAATAAGCAGAATAACGCGAGTTTATATATTTAAAATGCCGGTGTAGGATTTGGTATACTGTATTATTGAACAGAGCAAAATGCCGCGTCCGTGCCGGTTCTGAGCCGTCATAACTCGTCTGTGCGGAAGGGGTAGTTTCTAAAAAGTCTCCTGCGTTTTATCACGCGTGGCTCTGTGTTCCTTTTCTCGGGACTATTTCAAATGAATTGCACGCGTGGCCTATTAAAGTCGTCAGTCATTAATTTGCCCATTTTTATAATTTTCTAATATTTTCATTTGCGGCGGTTTGATTTCATACAAAACAAATCAAAACACCGATAGAGGCGTCTATTATCTGCTATCCATCTTATTCAAAAACTACTGTAATATACCTACAGTGTAGCATATAGTGTTTAGATGAGGCTAGTAGCTATTATCTATCAATCTCTCTATCTGTCTATCTGTATATCTATCTATCTATCTATCGCGAAATCGCTTTGCTTATATGTCGAATTGTGTTTGATTGAAAATGATTTGATTATACACTTGCAATGATATATGACGTCAACATAGACCCCCCCCCCCCCAGAAAAAAATCAATCAAAAAAACATAATAAATAAATAAAACATGTTGAATCAATTGCAATGCAGGTATTAACACCAGAAAATGAATCAAGAATTCGTATTGTAAGGAACCTGACCGTGTGCGCTGGCGTCTGTATGAAGCGCCCTCGTGTAGATCAGTCCCATCTCTTTATTATAACAATATCAATATTATATATAGCCTCTATTGTATTAATACAAGCTGGTGTCAATGGACGTCTTTGTGGTGGAATTGTTTTTGCTGACGTGTTTGTTGTATTAAAATCAAAATGACGTTTACTAACAAGGTCCAGGCATATAAACAATGCATGTTAAAGCATATTGTAATTTTTGCATTGAGTGTGCACGGATCAGCACACGTGGGACAGCATGCAGTCAGCGGACAGTGATTGTTTGAATTATATCGTTTGCTTAATGCACGTTTACCAGTAGTGTATATAAGGTATATTTGTCGATGCATTTTATATATACAAATAGGCTGTATATTTCCCATCTAGTAATGATGTATACTATTAAATATAATGACTTTAACGGAATATAATTACATAGAATTAGAGGGAGCAGTTCAGTCTCCATGCGTCAAGCCTGCCCTGGACTGGAGGGAGCACCCTTTCTCTTAGGGGGTGAGCGAGGGAGGGAGCAGTTCAGTCTCCATGCGTCAAGCCTGCCTGGACTGGAGAGAGCACCCTTTCTCAGCGGGTGACGGACGGAGGGAGCAGTTCAGTCTCCATGCGTCAAGCCTGCCTGGACTGGAGAGAGCACCCTTTCTCAGCGGGTGACGGACGGAGGGAGCAGTTCAGTCTCCATGCGCCAAGCCTGCCTGGACTGGAGGGAGCACCCTTTCTCAGCGGGTGACGGACGGAGGGAGCAGTTCAGTCTCCATGCGCCAAGCCTGCCTGGACTGGAGGGAGCACCCTTTCTCAGCGGGTGACGGACGGAGGGAGCAGTTCAGTCTCCATGCGCCAAGCCTGCCTGGACTGGAGGGAGCAGTTCAGTCTCCATGCCTCAGCAATGAGTTACATTCGGTAAATCATTAGCTCACAGATCGAATGCAATGAGCTAAGACTCACGTGCCTACTGGAGATAAACAAACATCAGTTCATGTTTAAATGAAGGAAAGGCGGTTCTACCCTTATACAAGTACCCCATAGTAAAAGCACAGCAAAGTTTAATCAAGCATAGTAAAGCACAGGGAAGCATTTTAAAGAATAGCGAGGTGTGTTAAAGCACATTAATAAACATGACAAACCAGGGTAAATTATGGTAAATGCGCAGTGTAACCAGGGGCGAAAGCATGGCGGTAAAACTACAAGAATACCGTGGTAAACTTTTATAAGGACGGGCGTAACTAATGGAACGCGAAAATTGACTTTGCAGTCAGGAGAGTGATCTGGAAACCGAAATCAAACATGTTTAGTAATGTCAAGATACAGGTCATGTATTGTGGAGATTTATTTACAATACTGTTGCATACACCGCAGATTATCTTATCAGAACTGCATTCCCCATTGAGAAACAGCCACATTAGTCCTATTACTGTATCGCAGTAGGTATTTTTAAAGCCTCATTATTAAGAAGTCTATTGCTTGAATCTACTTTCTTGCATTTCATTGTTCTACACAATACCATTCTCTGAACACACGTTGCATTGTCAATCTTATAAATGTTTCCCACAGTAAAAGCACAGCAAAGTGTAATAAAGCACAGAGAAAGCATGATACAGCATATGCAAACATAGCAAAGCACAGAGAGGTATGGTAAAGCATAGGGAAGCATTGTAAAGCACAGAGAGGTCTGGTAAAGCATAGTGAAGCATTATAAAGCACAGAGAGGTCTGGTAAAGCATAGTGAAGCATTATAAAGCACAGAGAGGTATGGTAAAGCATAGTGAAGCATTATAAAGCACAGAGAGGTATGGTAAAGCATAGGGAAGCATTGTAAAACACAGGTGTGGTAAAGCATAGGGAAGCATTGTGAAGCACAGAGAGGTGTGGTAAAGTATAGGGAAGCATTGTAAAGCACAGAGAGGTGTGGTAAAGCATAGGGAAGCATTGTGAAGCACAGAGAGGTGTGGTAAAGCATAGGGAAGCATTGTAAAGCACAGAGAGGTATGGTAAAGCATAGTGAAGCATTGTAAAGCACAGAGAGGTCTGGTAAAGCATAGGGAAGCATTGTAAAGCACAGAGAGGTCTGGTAAAGCATAGTGAAGCATTATAAAGCGCAGAGAGGTCTGGTAAAGCATAGGGAAGCATTGTAAAGCACAGAGAGGTGTGGTAAAGCATAGGGAAGCATTGTAAAGCACAGACACGGCAAAGCGTATTTCAAACAGAAAACGCAAACATTAACGTTTCAGTGTAGTAGCCTAGGTATATTGCATTGGAATTGTAATAAACACGTTGAACATAAAACAAGCCGTACCTGATATATAGACACCGTTCTTGTTATAATGAGATATACAGATATACCTCCAAG